>NC_092091.1:40422071-40452071 GCF_045679555.1 Salvelinus alpinus | reverse complement strand
GTGTGTGTGTGTGTGTGTGTGTGTGTGTGTGTGTGTGTGTGTGTGTGTGTGTGTGTGTGTGTGTGTGTCTGTGTGTATGTGTGTGTGTGCTGTGTGTGCCTGGAGGTGGGGTACTTAAGAGTCAGGAGGATGAAAGGGACACAGACACATATATACGCCCCCCCGGCCAACCACCTGACCCTCCCCCTCTCCCCTCTGACACCCCTCAGTCTGATCCCCTCACTTTCTACAGATTTAGCCTAGCATGACTTCATAACGTTGTGACAATATTAGCCTGAAGCTGCCAGGGTGTGATAACGTCCACACAACATCACACCAACACTGTCACAACCTTTTCCCGTCATGATTTTGTGAGTGATGGGGCTGTCGTAGAATGGATAAAAAGACAACCAAAAACTAAACAAAAACTGGAAATCAAGATAGTGAAGCTAAAGATGCCAGTGAGTTTAGAGTATGCCGAGGACTAGCTTGTGTACTTAAAACACATGGAGTGTGTGAAGTGTCACAGAATTGAGACATTAAACAGCCTCTTCTGGATTCGTCACGGCAATCACCACCATATCGATCTATCCCATGGTTCATATCCCCCATTTACTGCATTCACAAACCACCTACCTCCCTCACTGTCAAATATTACTGCAATTTAACTAGCTACTAATGCAACACACATCGCCCTAAAAAAATCCACATTATAGGCTTCATCTCTGCAAGAACCAATGGCAGTCATTTCAATCAATTTGCATACCGCCTTAACAGATCCAAAGACTGTGCAATCTCAATTGCACTCCACACTGCCCTCTCCCACCTTGAAAATAGGGATACCTATGTGAGGATGCTGTTCATCGACTACAGCTCTGCTTTCAACACCATTTTGCCCTCCAAGCTTGTCACTAAGCGCAGGGCCCTTATTCTGAAACTCCCTGTGCATGTGGGTCGTAAACTTCCTGGTGACCTCATGTGGTGAGGGTAGGCAACAACACCTCCGCGACGCTGATCCTCAACACCGGGACCTTCCAGGGGTGTGTGTTCAACCCCCTCGTGTACCCCCTGTTTACCCACGACAGCGTTGCTATGCATGACTCCAACTCAATCAGTTTGCTGACGACACGATAGTGGTAGGCCTGATTAACAACAACGAGACGGCCCTGGCAGAGTGGTGGCAGGAAAATAACCTCTCCCTCAACGTCAAAAAAACAAAGGAGCTGATTGTGGATTACAGGAGACAGAGGAGGGAGCACTCCCCCATCCACATCAATGGGGCCACAGTGGAGAGACTGCTAAATCGTTAGTTAACTAGTTAACCAAATAGCTACCCGGCCTATGCGCATTGAAACATTTTTCACAAACTTTTTTGACTCATCACATACTCTCTGCTACTGTTTATTATCTATCCTATTGCCTAGTCACTTTATTCTTAGTTATATGTACATATCTACCTCAATTACCTTGTACCCTTGCACATCTACTCGGCACTGGTACCCTGTGTATATAGCCAAGTTATCATTACTCATCGTGTGTTTATTATTATATTATTACTATGAGTCAGTACTTTTCTATTATTACTTTATTTTCTCGCTCTCTGCGTTGTTGGGAAAAGCCCGTAAGTAAGCATTTGACACATATTTTCATTTTATTTTATTTGAGAGGGTCAAAAGCTTTATCACTGAGGACCTGAAATGGTCCCACCAACACCAACACCATGGTGAAGAAGGCGCAACAGCACCTCTACAAACTCAGGCGGCTGAAGAAATGTGTCATGCCCCTCACAAACTTCTGCAGATGTACAATTGAGAGCATTCAGGCTGTATCGCCGCCTGGTCTGGCAACTGCACCGCCTTTGAACCAAATGGCTCTACAGAGGGTGGTGCGGTCAGCCCAATGCATCACCCAGGGCAGGCTGCCTGTCCTCCGGGATATTTCAGCACTTGGTGTCAAAGGAAGGCCAAGTACTGTCTCTGTCTACCATCTAGCAGACAGAGACAGTACAGGTGCATCAAAGCCCGGACCGAAAGACTGAAAAACAGCCTCTATCTCCAGGCCAGACTGTAGTAAGAGACAAAGACTCACTCACACAAAACGGATA
The DNA here is from genome assembly GCF_045679555.1 of Salvelinus alpinus. Classification (NCBI taxonomy): domain Eukaryota; kingdom Metazoa; phylum Chordata; class Actinopteri; order Salmoniformes; family Salmonidae; genus Salvelinus; species Salvelinus alpinus. Next base: position 40,449,988 of record NC_092091.1, on the reverse strand, counting down.
CAAACACACAGAGTCCTGTACTCACATACACATTCACACACAAACATACACCCATACTCACAAACACACGCACATACACACACGCTCATGTACAGGTAACTGCCAAAATAATGGAAACACTTGAGGGATATAAAGTATTTTGAAAGCTGGTGCTTCCACACAGGTGTGGTTCCTTAGGTAATTGAGTAATAAACATCCCATCATGCTTAGGGTCATGTATAAAAAATGCTGGGCAGGCCATTATTTTGGCTACCATGGCTATGCCCCCATAGGATGACAATGCCCCCATCCACAGGGCACGAGGGGTCACTGAATTGTTCGATGAGCATGAAAATTACGTAAACCATATGCCATGGCCGTCTTAGTCACCACATCTCATCCCATTTGAACACGTATGCGAGATTCCAGAGACGAGCCGAAGCAGCGTTTTTCCACCACCGTCAACCACAACTCCAAAAGAGGGAATTTATCGAGGAACAATGGTGTTGCATCCATCCAATAGAGTTCCAGACATTTGTAGAGTCTATGCCAAGGTGCATTTAAGTTGCCCAATGCCCTATTAACACACTTGTCGTTTTTTATGTTTATGTTGTCAGTTACCTGTATGTAGAGACATTAAACACTGGACCATTTCTTTCATTCTGTTTTTCACACTGTGTATTCATATACTGTATTCTTGACATAGCTCATTGTAATGTAGCTACTACTGTACGTTGCATTTTGACACACTGTTTATTTCTTCACTGGATTCTCGACATAGCTCACGGTAATATGTCTAGTGCCGTACATATTATTCTTGGTATATATGTTTGGTGTACATGCGCATTGATTGCATTTGTATTACTATGTAATGCAGTTTTATTTGGGTTGTTCGTTCTGACAATCGTGATATCTTGTTTCTGGTTTTTGATTATTATTTGTGTACGTGTTTGACATTTTTGTTAGACTGTTAGGAGCTAGTAACACAAGCATTTTACTGTATCCGCTATAACATCAGCTTAGTTGTGTATTTTATTAGGATCCCCATTAGCTGTTGCAAAAACAGCAGCCACTCATCCTGGGATTTGATTTGACATTGGTTGGTGTTTGTATTAGTCGTAGCGGCTGACATTAGCCAATTATCTTCGTCCTCTGGTCATTTCACTTCGATTGGATCCATGAGAGAACAATGAAGAGATTGAGATAATCAACACTTCAGACTATGAACCTGGCTCTTCTACAATAAGAGAGAGAGAGAAATATAAACCAAATTATATTTGATGATAATCTTAACCTGTGTATGAAATAAAATGGTGGCAAAGCATCGGATGGTAATACAATACAAAGTAAGACCCTGTCCCTTCTTAGACCATCAACTGCAACTGTGCAAAACCACCACTACCTAACACACACACACACACACACACACACACACACACACACACACACACACACACACACACACACACACACACACACACACACACACACACACACACACACACACACACACACACACACACACACACACACACACACACGCACACACATTCTTACACACATCCCCCCTCTCTCCGTTACTATCACTTTATTCTTTGGATCCTAATGAGAAGAGAAAAACCTAATTTGATCCATCTCTACCCACCTCTCCCCATGCCCTCCTCTCTCCCCCATCTCCATCTCATCTCCGTCTCCCCCCCTTGCCCCTGTTCATGGCCAGTTCCCGCTGCTCTGATTATTATTAATCTCATCATATGTCTCTTTCCGCTCAATAAACCCCCCATCTCCATCCGAACCCCCCTTCATCCCATCTCCTCTTCTCACTCAAATCAAATTGTTACCGAACCTAACCTGGCGTAGCTCTGCACGCTGAGGCCGTAATGCAATTTGTCATAATTAAGTGATGTGCCTAATTAATTAAATGGTCAGAAGGCTAATCAGGGCATTTTGATGGGGATGGAGGAGGAGTGAGGGGTGAGGGGGGTAGAGGGGAGCATAGAGCTGGAGTGAGTGAAGGGTATTGCTATTAATTGGAGATTTGAGCAGAAAAGGAATTACAAAGTTAATTTCTGTAGTAAAGGCATCTTGGATACTCTTCAAGGTTTAGGAAGTTTCTGCATGAATACACACAGCACACACACTTGTGTGCACATTGTCACACACACAAGCACACACACACACAAACAAACACATTCACACATACCCCCCTCCGGCCTTTTCCACTACGACTATCACATTGTAGTTTTCATGGAAGTGCTTGAATACACAGAGTGTATTGATTGAGTAAATGTGCAAATGAAACTGATGGTCAGAGACAGTTCATTAAAGCTAGGCTTGATTAAAGAAGAGGGGGAGGAGAGAAAGGGGGGCAGAGAGAATAGCTCTCCATCCACACCCCACCTCCTATACCCTTACCTCCACCCACCTACAACTTCTCCACCCTCACACATCCTGCACCTCCTCTAGCCCAAAACCTCTTCTCCCAAACTTCAGTTGAAGCTCTAAATATACAGACAAAAAGTATTTACAGGAAATTGTCTTGGTTATCCAAAATAGTTATTGTGTGTCCACTCTGAGATAAGAAAAGAGAGGAATCTGAATCGTCTGGGTGACACTGGGTCTAGGAGAGAGACAAAGTGATCACTGATCATCCCCAAAACCAACAACTCATTCGGCCGCCTTTCCTCCCAGTTCTCTGCTGCCAGTGACTGGAACGAATTGCAAAAATCGCTGAAGTTGGAGACTTTTATTTCCCTCACCAACTTTAAACATCAACTATCTGAGCAGCTAACCGATCGCTGCAGCTGTACATAGTCCATCTGTAAATAGCCCACCCAATCTACCTCATCCCCATACTGTTTTTATTTAATTTACTTTTCTGCTCTTTTGCACACCAGTATCTCTACTTGCACATCATCATCTGCTCATTTACCACTCCAGTGTTAATCTGCTAAATTGTAATTATTCGCTCCTATGGCCTTTTGCACACACTGTATATAGACTTTCTTTTTTCTACTGTGTCATTGACTTGTTTATTGTGTTATTGGCTTGTTTATTGTTTACTCCATGTGTAACTCTGTGTTGTTGTCTGTGTCACATTGCTTTACTTTATCTTGGCCAGGTCGCAGTTGCAAATGAGAACTTGTTCTCAACTAGCCTACCTGGTTAAATAAAGGTAAACATTATTATTTATTTATTTTTTAATAAAAAAGTTACTTACACATAGTGACTTGTTTTCCCTCTCCCCTCTCTCCTCTCTTTCTGTTTCCTCCTTTTGCTCGTTCTCTCCCTCCCTCCAACTCTGTTTCTCTCTCTCGGGGCATTGTGGGAGCAGTAAGTGCTTGACCACGGAGGGGAAGTTGGCCTGGAGAATAAGAACTGCTTGGCACAGCAAGTCAGGGACTAAAAACTTTGTTAAGTTTTTCATCCATCCATCCCTCCCTCCATCCATCCTCTCCCTTGTCCTCCCTCTCCCTCCGTCTTTGCCTCTCCCTCTCTCTCTCTCACTCACTCTCTTTCTCTCTCTCTTTCCCTTATTTCTTCCCTTGAAATTTCTCTTAGGAGATTATCCTCAGGTAAGCTTGTTACCTCCGCCTGGCCTGCGTCAGCAGATCTTCTCCTCCACACTGACCACTGGAGGATGGAGGGAGGAGGAGAGTAGAGGGAATAGAGGGCTGAGGGGCCGGGGGGGTCAGGGAGGGGGGAGAGGAAGACGGAGACCAGCGGGAGGGCGAGTGAGGGCCGGATTGGTGTGGGGACTTTCCGCTAACACACCATGACGACATCATAAGACCCAGAAAATGACTCCGCTGGCTCTCCAGGGTGGAGACGGGAAGACACAAAGCTGTCCCCTGGTGTGGGGAGCTCCATCTCATCCACAATGATTAAGAGGCACTGCTGTACATACACATACATTCCAGACTGAGCCAGTGATAACCGCTAGACGCTCGGACACGGTAGAAATAGGTCTACATTGATTGCATACACTCCTCTCCGCAAAGCACATTAATGGAGAGTACAAATACAAAGACGATATTACCTGGCTCCAGCTAAGCCATATTTACTTTGTGTGTGTGTGTGTGTGTGTATGTGTGTGTGTTATTTCTAATATTTGGTTGCAGCAAAGTCTTCTTGTTGTTTTGGTGGGTTTCAGAATCTTTCCACATACCTGCAGAAAGTTTTATTTTCTCTGCACACACCTTAGGATAGAGTGAGGGAGAAAAGGGGTGGTAAAAGTGTGTAGAAATGTATGTCTACATCTGTATATCTATGTCTGTGTGAGCGCGGCCGCTTTGGCTCGGGGGGCTTACGGAAGGCTCTACAAATAGGTTTCTCCCTACTGCCTGGCTTTGGGGGATGGAGGGGGGATGGGGGGATTGGAGGTGCGCTCCAGAAAAGTGGAGAGATAAACGGGAGAGGAGAAAGGGATGAAAGGGATATATTCCTCCAGACACGGAAGAGGAATCAGCCCATATCTTCCCTTGTTAGAGGAGAGGAGAGGGGGATCAATATCTTCCCTCTCTAGGAAGCCAAGGTAGCTTTCTGCCTGAGTACTAACACTCTGTCTTCTCGCTCTCTCTCTCTATTTAAACCTTATTCTAAACCTAACCCTAACCCTCACAGTAACCTTAGCAAGCAGTTGATTATCAACAAATAGTTTGTTGATAGTATGACCATCTTGTAAGTCGCTCTGGATAAGAGCGTCTGCTAAATGACTTAAATGTAAATGTAAATGTAGAACAATCCAAATAAAGTGTGACCCTCTCTCTTTCGAAAACTAAGTCTCTCAAATCAAATCAAATTGTATTGGTCACATACACATGGTTAGCAGATGTTAATGCGAGTGTAGCGAAATGCTTGTGCTTCTAGTTCCGACAGTGCAGTAATATCTTACAAGTAATCTAACAAATTCACAACGACTACATTATACACACATTTACATTTAAGTCATTTAGCAGACGCTCTTATCCAGAGCGACTTACAAATTGGAAAGTTCATACATATTCATCCTGGTCCCCCCGTGGGGAATGAACCCACAACCCTGGCGTTGCAAGCGCCATGCTCTACCAACTGAGCCACACGGGACCGTTACCACACAATGTAAGGGTATGGAATAAGAATATGTACATATACATATATGGATGCGCGATGGCCGTGCGGCATAGGCAAGATGCAATAGATGGTATAAAATACAATATATACATATGAGATAAGTAATGAAAGATATGTAAACATTATTAAAGTTACATTATTTAAAGTGACTAGTGATACCTTGATTAAATCCATTTATTAAAGTGGCCAGTGATTTGAGTCTGTATGTTGGCAGCCTCTCTGTTTAACAGTCTGATGGCTGTTTTTCAGTCTCTCCGTCCCAGGTTTGATGCACCTGTACTGACCTCGCCTTCTGGATGATAGCGGGGTCAACAGGCAGTGGCTGGGGTGGTTGTTCTTTTTGGCCTTCCTGTGACATCAGGTGCTGTATGTGTCCTGGAGGGCAGATAGTTTGCCCCCGGTGATGCGTTGTGCAGTTGCCGTACCAGGTTGTGATACAGCATGACAGGATGTTCTCGATTGTACATCTGTAAAAGTTTGTGAGGGTTTTAGGTGACAAGACAAATTTCTTCAGTCTCCTGAGGTTAAAGAGAAGCTGTTGTGCCTTCTTCACCACGCAGTCTGTGTGGGTGGACCATTTCAGTTTGTCCGTGATTTGTACGCCGAGGAACTTAAAACTTTCCACCTTTCCACTACTGTTCCGTCGATGTTGTGTCGTATGCAAACTTGACGATTGAGTTGGAGGCGTTGTTTCCCACCTTCACCGCCTGGGGGCGGCCCGTCAGAAAGTCCAGGACCCAGTTGTACAGGGCGGGGTCGAGACCCAGGGTATCAAGCTTAATGATGATTTTGAAGGGTAATATGGTGTTAAATGCTGAGCTGTAGTCAATGAACAGCATTCTTACATAGGTATTCCTCTTGTCCAGATGGGATAGGGCAGTGTGCAGTGTGATGGCGATTGCATCGTCTGTGGACCTTTTGGGGCGGTAAGCAAATTGGAGTGGGTCTAGGGTATCAGGTAGGGTGGAGGTGATATGATCCTTGACTAGTCTCTCGATAGTCATTTAGTTCAGTTACCTTAGCTTTTTTGCGAAAAGGAACAATGGTGGCCATCTTGAAGCATTTGGGGACAGCAGACTGGGATAGGGAGAGATTGAATATGTCCATAAACACACCAGCCAGCAGGCCTGCACATGCTCTGAGGATGCAGCTAGGGATGCCGTCTGGGCCAGCAGCCTTGCGAGGGTTAACACGTTTAAATGTTTTACTCACGTCGGCCACGGAGAAGAGCCCACAGACTTTGGTAGCGGGCCGTGTCGGTGGCACTGTGTTGTCCTCAAAGCGCGCAAAGAAGTTGCATAATTTGTCTGGGAGCAAGACGTCGATGTCTGCGACGGGGCTGGTTTTATTTTTGTAATCCGTGATTATCTGTAGTCCCTGCCACATACGTCTCATGTTTGAGCCATTGAATTGCAACTCTAGTTTGCGTGTTTGATTGCCTTGCAGAGGGAATAACTACACTGTTTGTATTCGGTCATGTTTCCGGTCACATTGCCATGATTAAATGCGGTGGTTCGCGCTTTCAGTTTTGCGCGAATGCTGCCATTAATCCACGGTTCTTGGTTAGGGAAGGTTTTAATAGTCACAGTGGGTACAACATCTCCAATGCACTTCCTAATAAACTCACTCACCGAGTCAGCATATACGTCAATGTTATTGTCTGAGGCATCCCGTAACATATCCCAGTCCACGTGTTCGAAGCAATCTTGAAGCGTGGAATCTGATTGGTCAGTCCAGCATTGGATAGATCTAAGAACGGGCGCTTCCTGTTTTAGTTTCTGCCTATAGGAGGGGAGTCATGGTCAGATTTGCTGAAGGGCGGGCGGAGGAGAGCCGTGTATGCATCACGGAAGTTAGAGTAGCAGTGGTCCAGTGTTTTGCTCGAGCAGGGTACACTCATTGTGCTGGTAGAATTTAGGTAGCCTTGTTCTCAAATTAGCTTTGTTAAAATCCCCAGCTACAATAAATGCAGCTTCAGGATATGTGGTTTCCAGTTTACATAGAGTCAAGTGAAGTTCTTTCAGGGCCGTCAAGGTATCTGCTTGGGGAGGATATACACGGCCGTGACTATAATCAAAGAGAATTCTCTTGGGAGATAATGCGGTCGGCATTTGATTGTAAGTAATTCTAGGTCAGGTGAACAAAAGGACTTGAGTTCCTGTATATTGTTATGATTACACCATGAGTCGTTAAACATGAGCCATACACCCCCGCACTTCTTCTTACCAGAAAGATGTTTGTTTCTGTCGGCGCCATGCATGAAGAAACCTGGTGGCTGTGCTGACTCTGACAACATATCCCGAGTGAGCCATGTTTCCGTGAAACAGAGAATGTTACAATCTCTGATGTCTCTCTGGAAGGTAACTCGTGCCCTAATTACGTCTTCCTTGTTGTCTAAAGACTGGGCATTGGCGAGTAATATGCTCGGAAGTGGTGGAAGGTGTGCTCGCCTTCTAAGTCTGACCAGGAGGCCGCTCCGTCTGCCTCTCCTGCAGCGACGACGTTGTTTTGGGTCGGCCTCTGGGATTAGATCCAATGTCCAGGATGGAGGTCTGAACAAAGGATCTGCTTCGGGAAAGTCGTATTCCTGGTCGAAATGTTGGTAAGTTGACGTCGCTCTTACATCCAATAGTTCTCTCCGGCTGTATGTACTAACACTTAAGATGTTCTGGGCTAACAATGTAAGAAGTAATACCTAAAACAACTAATTACTGCATAGTTTTCTTAAGGACTTGAAGCGAGGTGACCATCTCTGTCGGCGCCATCTTGCTACAGTCTCTTGCTATCTCTCTCTGTCTGTCTCTCTTTCTCAATCTCTCTGTCCATAATTCTTACTCTTTCTCCCTTTATTTCCATTTCTCCCTCTTCCACTCCCTCTCCTCTTCCCCTCTTCATTCCAAAAGTACAGCTGTTGATTCTCAAAATAACATCAACAATCAATCAATCCAATCAATCCAACATGAGAACAATATAATGGGAGTGAAAGAGGTAAAAGAGAGAGAAAAGAACGAGCGAAAGAAAGAGAGAAGCATGGTGTTAATAAAGCAGTTAGCTCTCAGAAGTATCCTTGTCTAATTAATAAATCTGTTTCCCTATTGTCACCCGCCAGAGCAAGACATCCCTAAGGACAGAGTGAGGGAGGGAGGGAGAGGAGGGAAGGAGAGTGAGAGGGCTGGGGTGTTAATACCATGGTGAGTGGGGTTATCTCGGGGCACACACACACACACGCACACACGCACACACACACGCACACACGCACACACACACACACACACACACACACACACACACACACACACACACACACACACACACACACACACACACACACACACACACACACACACACACACACACACACACACACACACACACACACACACACACACACACACACACACACACACACACACACACACACACACACACACACACACACACACACACACAGGGTGAGGAAGGAGGGCCACAAGGGGCCCAGAGGCCAAGGGAAGAGAGGGAGAGGAGCTAACTTGTGATGAATTAATCATCTCTGTGAGCATCTTCTGAAATGAATTCATTAGCAGGTACACCTGCAGTACTAACGCTGCTTTGCGCTGTCTGGGCTGGGGTGACAGGATTCATACATTAATACATTAAAAGGTGAGACAGGAGGAGAGGAGACACCTAGCTGATCCAAAATAAACTCCACAACTGTGGAGCAGAGCAGTGAGTGATGGTTGTAAAGTGATTTGATGATGTCTTGTATGCTGGGTTTTAGACTTCTTCTTTTGTTTTAAAATTGGTAGAGATAAGACATAATGTATCATTTTGATAGTGTATTCATATTATATTTATAGAAGCAGGCCTGTATGGAAAACACGTCTGTTGTTTTGAGTTTCCTAGCTTCCTCATATCACCCTTCCCTCTCTTCCTCCATTGCGGAGGAGAGAGGGAGGGAGAGCTTTCTCCTCCGTCCTCGCTCTACTGTTTCTGCTGACCACTAAGGATATATTAAAGATTGTAGGATTTTAGGAATGTTAATTAATTTGATTACGTGTGTGGAAGGGGGATCTATGGTCAGTTGGGTGGAGTGGGCAGGGGTGGAAGGAGGTGGAGTGGGGTGAGGTGTTGGGGGGGGGGGATTCTGTTGAAGATGAATAGGTCCTCTGGCTTGGGCCTCTGGCAGCCTGGCTACGCCTAACCCTAATTTATAGTGTGTGCTGCCACATATTCAATGCACTTTCAATTCACGTTCCTACCACACACACACACACACACACACACACACACACATATGGTCGAGGATGTGGAGGTGAACACACACACAAAGCCTTTATTACCTCTCTCATTAATAGAAATCTAATCATTACCCCCTCTCCCCTGGTACACACACACACATACAAGCTGATACGCTAGGGGCGAGGAGAGCCCTTCTTAGGGATGAGAGCGCTGACATTTTCATTTCATATTTAATAGACCTGTGGTGATGATGGCACTTAACGTTTTTATTCTGTTATTTATTATTCCTTTGGTAGGGATGTGGTGTCGCTGATGGTTTTACACACACAGTTTGTTTAACAGTGACATCCCCCTGTGTAATAACAGTGCGGGGGAGATAACCTGGATATGACCTTTTTTGGAAAAATCTTCCAAAAGTGGTGGAATGGCAAGCCTGTGGAAATTGTTATAGAATCAGCTTGAACCCCTCTGTTGACGATGCTTGGACCTACTTTTTTATATTTTCAGTGGTATTGTTAACAAGCACATCCTCACAAAGACTATTTGAATTAAATACAGGTTCAGCCCCTGGTTCAACCTTGAATTGACAGCGTTACTTCACCTCAAGAACACCATTTGACAAGAGGCTCGGCACACAAAGTCATTCAGGGAAATGAGAGAGAAGTGTGCTCAGTGTATTCGGAAGGCTAAAGTTAGTTACTTTGACGAGCAGTCCTCTCTCTGTGGGTCTAACCCCAAGAAGTTCTGGAAAATGGTAAAAGACCTGAAGAATAAACCCAGCTCACAGCTGGCCATGTCCCTTAATGTTGATTATGTGGTTGTTACTGTTAAGGAGCGTATGGCTGAGTTCTTTAATCACCACTTCATTATGTAAGGATTCCTGTTTGACTCAGGAATCCTGAGTCCTGAGTGAGTGAGTGTCCTGAGTGTTGGACGGCTTCCCGTCCAACACTTCCTCATATCCCAGCCCCTCTAATACGACTAGCCCTGATGTTCCTCCCACTTCTTCCTCTGCCCTGCTACACAGCTTCTCCCTGCAGGCGGTCACTGAGTCTGAGGTGCTAAAGGAGCTCCTTAAACCTGACCCTAAAAAAACATCTGGGTCAGATGGTTTAGATCATGGGTGACAAACTCATTCCATGGAGGGCCTTGTGTCTGCTGGTTTTAAGACTTCGACAACCAGGCGAGGGGAGTTATTTACTAATTAGTAACCTTAATTCATCAATCAAGTACGAGGAAAGAGTGAAAACATGCAGACACTCAGCTCTCCGTGGAATGAGTTTGACTCCTATGGTTTATATCCTTTCTTCATTAAGGTTGCAGCCCCTATCATCGCCGAGCTTATCTCTCACTTTCTAAACCTGTCTCTCCTCTCTGGGGAGGTTCCCAGTGCTTGGAAGGGAGCCACGCTGCGTCCTTTATTTAAAGGGGGAGATCAAGCTGATTCTAACTCTTATAGGCCAATTTCTATCTTTGCCCTGTTTATCAAAAGTGTTGTAAAAACGTGTCAATAATCAACTGGCTTTCTTGATGTCTGTAGTGTTCTCTCTGGTTTCCACTCAGGTAATGGATGAGTCACTGCAACCTTAAAGGTCCTAAATGATGTCACCACTGCCCTTGACTCTAAGCAATGTTGTGCTGCTATTTTTATTGACTTTGCCAAAGCTTCTGATACGGTGGACCATTTAATTATTGTGGGTCGGCTAAGGAGTATTGGTGTCTCAGGGGTCTTTGGCCTAGTTTGCTAACAAACTCTTAGAGTGCAATGTGTAAAGTCAGAACATCTGCTGTCTCAGCCACTGCCTGTCACCAAGTGAATACCCCAAGGCTCGATCCCAGGCCCCACTCTCTTCTCAATTTACATCAACAACATAGATCAGGCAGTAGGAAGCTCTCTCATCCATTTATATGCAGATGATACAGTCTTATACAAAGCTTTATTCGCATCCTGCAAGCTTTCTCTGCACTTAACCATGTTCTGAACACCTCCAAAACAAGGTAAGAAGAATGCCCCTCTCCCCACCAGTGTGATTACTACCTTTGAGGGTTTAGAGCTTGAGGTAGTCACCTCATACAAGTACTTGGGAATATGGCTAGACAGTAAACTGTCCTTCTCTCAGCACATATCTAAGCTGCAGGCTAAGGTTAAACCTAGACTTGGTTTCCTTTTTCAGCCCAGCTGCCAAATTACGGACACGTAAGGGAAGGATACTCTCGAGCAGCTAGATGTTCTTTACCATTCGGCCATCAGATTTGCCACCAATGCTCCTTATAGGACACATCACTGTACTCCATACTCCTTTGTAAACTGGATATCTCTGTATACCCGTCACAAGACCCACTGATTCATGCTTATTTATAAAACCCTCTTGGCCTCACTCTCCCCTATCTGATATACCTACAGCACCCGTTCTGCCAGTCACATTCTGATTAAGGTCCCAAAAGTGCACACATCCCTGGGTCGCTCCTCTTTTCAGTTCGCTGCAGCTTTTATCTCCATCTCTACATTCAAAGACTCAATCATGAACACTCTTACTGACACTTGTGTCTGCGTCCCGTGATGTGTTGTTGTCTCTACCTCTTTGCCCTTCGTGCTGTTGTCTATACCTAACAAGGTTTGTACCTTGTTTGTGCTGTTACCATGTTGTATTGCTGCCATGTTGTGTTGATGCCAGGTTGTCTTAGGCCTCTCTTTATGTAATGTTGTGGTGTCTCTCTTGTTCTGATGTGTGTTTTATCCTACATTTTTATTTTTTATACCCGCCCCCATCCCCACAGGAGGCCTTTTGCCTCTTGGTAGGCCGTCATTCTAAATAAGAATTTCTTCTTATTTGTCTTGCCTAGTTAAATAAAGGTTAAATAAATAAATAAAGGTGGCCATGACGGTATGAGGGCTAGATTGGGAATTTAGTCAGGACACCAGGGTTAACATCCCTACTCTTACAATAAGTGCCATGGGACTTTTAGTGACCACAGAGAGTCAGGACACCTGTTTAACATCTCATCCGAAAGACGGCATCCTACACAGGGCAATGTCCCCAATCACTGCTTCCTACTGGCCCTCCACACCACTTCCAGCAGCATCTGGTCTCCCATCCAGGGACCAACCCTGCATAGCTTCAGAGGCAAGCCAGCAGTGGGAGTCAGGGTGGTATGCTGCTGTTATGTTTTATTTGTGTTCTGTTGGTTGTGCTGTAGCTGGTCTCCAGTTGTTGGGCTCTCGCTTGTCGACCAGAACCATGGCGTTTGGCTAGGCTGGCTAAGCTAATAGCTAGCTGGCTAGCTTGCTGGCTAAGATAACTGCATATAGCTAACATTCCTTGATAACATTCTTTGATAACTGGTTAGTAATTGATAACTGTAATTCCAAAACTTTGGCTTACTTTAATATAGCTGTAGGCTAGGTGTTGATAGCAAATGGCTGAGTCGTGCAGTGCTAACGTAGCATTATCAGGCTAGTAGAGCTAACGTTAGCAAGCTAGTTGGCTAGCAACCTTGTGTTTGCTTTCATGTTGGCTGAACATGTAATTGAAAAGAGCAGTCATGAGTGCAAACGATTTGGTTTAATTTGAAGTTACACATTTAAAGGTATTTCTGTTGGAGTTTACATTATAGGGGATAGGCTGGCTTGCCGGGTCCTCCATATTACATCACACACCAGATTTTTTTCTGATGGGTTTTATGTCATCTCCCGTCTGGATTACTGCAACTCGCTGTTGGCTGGGCTCCCTGCCTGTGCCATTAAACCCCTACAACTCATCCAGAACGCCGCAGCCCGTCTGGTGTTCAACTTTCCCAAGTTCTCTCACGTCACCCCGCTCCTCCGCTCTCTCCACTGGCTTCCAGTTGAAGCTCGCATCCGCTACAAGACCATGGTGCTTGCCTACGGAGCTGTGAGGGGAACGGCACCTCCGTACCTTCAGGCTCTGATCAGGCCCTACACCCAAACAAGGGCACTGCGTTCATCCACCTCTGGCCTGCTCGCCTCCCTACCTCTGAGGAAGTACAGTTCCCGCTCAGCCCAGTCAAAACTGTTCGCTGCTCTGGCACCCCAATGGTGGAACAAACTCCCTCACGACGCCAGGTCAGCGGAGTCAATCACCACCTTCCGGAGACACCTGAAACCCCACCTCTTTAAGGAATACCTAGGATAGGATAAAGTAATCCTTCTAACCCCCCCCCCTTAAAAGAGTTAGATGCACTATTGTAAAGTGGTTGTTCCACTGGATATCATAAGGTGAATGCACCAATTTGTAAGTCGCTCTGGATAAGAGCGTCTGCTAAATGACTTAAATGTTAAATGTAAATGTATGTAATAACTTGAAAAATAGTAGGTGTAACTTTACATTGGGACTTTTGATGCAAATACTAAAGCAAATCCATGTGTTACATGTGGCTACGTTTATGCTACCTACCATTTAAATACTTAACAATGGGCTTGTCCTTTTAACACTGTGGCGGGGTCAAGCTATAATTGCATATTCCCCAGTTAATGTGAGTGATACCCACCCATGACTGTGTTGGTTAGTGTAAAATACATTGTTGTTGCATTTAAACATTTTCCTTCTGAAGTCACCAAGTGTCTAAAATAGAAGTAAATGCATTATGACTGCAGATTATACATTTCCTAAGGTTTTAAATTAAGACCTATTTATCCTTATCATTGGGGACTGAAAATCCTGGCTCATTGAACACATCAGACCTGCAAGTCACAATACACTGGTTTGTGAAGTGATTAGCAATTCTTATCCAAATCCAGCCAGAGGGAGGATAGCAAAGAATTTGAATATTTTATCACCCACAACCTGCACCAAGATTGACTGCTTTGCCGAAGAGCTTAAATTAGACTACCTAAACCATCTAAACTGTCACAACCATCTCAGTAACGTGTGCAATAAGTCCAACCCCCTTACAGATTGGATTAGTTTAGAGAAATGTAAGTTATTTATCTTTGTATAGTACAAGATCAATTTATCAATCAATGTGCAAAACCTGCAACAAAACATGCTGGGAAATATGATGAGACCCCGCCCATGTCTTGTTCAAGAGGAGAGAGTTAAACTAAAATGAACTCAACCACAGTCGAGTAACAACACCACCTCGCGATTGAAAACCTTTCTTGAATCAAATGTCCTGTTCAGTTGTGCTGAAATGGAGGTAAGGTGACAGACATTCCCAACAATGATCTGAATAATAGGCATGGAACATCACATCAATTTCTAATGAGTAAATGCACTCTAAACAGGACAATGGGAAAGTTAAGAGTACGGTTTAAAGTCTGAACCCTTAGGAGATTTAGGTGTTCTCCTTGTTGGAAACTGACTGGAAAAAGCTGACTATCATGTTTAATCTTGCAATCTAAATGCCTGCGTTGAAGATGAGAACACTTATTTTCAAATCTAAATGCGTAATGTGAGGTTTTAAACAATGATGTTTAGGTTATGAACATCTCACATGTTTCTTGGCTTTACAGTGTGACAAATTAAAACATTGCAATAGTCCATGACTCTTGAAAAATAATATGGTTGTCTATAATGAGATGTTTTGCTTCTTACCTTGCACCAATGGATTCTATATTTTCACCATCTTTGCCTGTCACTCGGATGAATTCATTCCATTCACTCTATGGTGGTATGGCACTCCGCCAGGAGACTGTCTGGCTCTCTCTTGGGATAAATGGGACATCTCACCGGCCTGTTGGTGCTCGTGCTGTCACAATGGCACTCGTGAGCAGTTACAGCGCGCGGCATTGTCTCTTCATTAAACTCCTGCCAGCGCGGGACAATAACTCCTCGAGTCTCCGTCTCCAACGGCTACAAAGACGGCTGAAGGGTTTGTTTTCTTCAGTTCGTGAATAAATAGAAAAAGAACAGATCAGACGAAGAGAAAAGAGTAGAGACCTATTCTACAAAATGGTATTTTGTCTCCTTTAAAAGAGATGATTTGGTATTAATAATATAGGAGGACTTGTCACCTTATTTGACGACGGATGTCAGTAAGTAGCCGAGGCTAGGCCCTATATCCTAGCTGGAAATGTTTGGGCCTTTTAATGACTGAAGACAGTAGCTTGCTAAACCTGTAAACAAATAAGGCCAGCCAAACCTCTCCTTTAAACAAAAATTATATGAAACACCCAATCAATTGTCAAGTTGTGTTTGTGAAGGCGGTGAATAATTTACAAAATGCCAATGAAAAGAATGATGAAAACAATTTAAAGATTGAATTCCATAAACAAAGGGTTGTAACGCCATATCTCTTCTCATCTCCCCACATGTCCCCTCCAATCTCCTCATCACATTTCCTCCTTTCTTCTCTCTTCCACCCATCTTTGACATTCAGACACAACCACTGGAGATGGTAGTGTGTGATGTGCTCTGACTAGTAGCTCTCTGTGGGTTTGGAGACAGAGGGACGATTGGGGACGTTGGGCGACATGACATGCGCTGTCCTGCCCCTGTCTCCCACCGTGTGTGTGTGTGTGTGTGTGTGTGTGTGTGTGTGTGTGTGTGTGTGTGTGTGTGTGTGTGTGTGTGTGTGTGTGTGTGTGTGTGTGTGTGTGTGTGCGTGTGTGTGTGTGTGTGTGTGTGTGGCGGACGGACAGACGGACAGACAGGACCTGGCTGAGACAAATTGGGCAAGAGGAATCAGGTCCCAAACACCTGCCTGCTACTTGACAGTCATTACTACACTCACTCTTGTCCTCTGACATGCCCATGTCACAGAGCATGCATATGTCACAGTAGCAATATGAACAGAGCACACCAGGCCAAATAGGATGGTACGGATGGGTTAGGCCCAATTTTTTTTAATACAATTAACTTTAACAGTATCCTCCCCTCAGGTATGTAGCTACACAGTACATTTTGCAGTGTTAAAAGTCCTTAAGGATCGGTGTCCCGCTAACGGGACAACTTCCGATTAAACTGGAGGGCGCGTAATTCAAATAAATTCTACTGAATATTATGGATTTTAAACATTTTGGTACGTATAAGTGTCTTATATCAACTGAAAGCTTAAATTCTTCTTAATCTAACTGCATTGTCCAATTTACAGTAGCTATTAGAGCGAAAATATGTCAAGCGATTGTTTCAGGATGGCGTCCCACATCAAAATATTTTTCCACCGGCACAGGTTTCATACATTCACATATAAAAATGTAATATTCAGTTACTTTTTGAAAATCTTCCTCTGATTTGTCATCCAAAGGGTCCCAGCTATAACATGTAGTGTCGTTTTGTTAGATAAAATCCTTTTTTATATCCCAAAATGTCTGTTTAGTTGATGCCATCGATTTGAGTAATCCACTCGTTCAACTTGCAGAGAAAGGAATCCGAAAATGTATCCCTAAACTTTGTTTCAACAAGTCAAAATACATTTCTATTTAGTCCTCAGATACCCTAAAATGCAATCAAACTATAATATTAATTTCGGAAAGAAGTATGTTCAGTAGGAAATCGATTTTAGCAGGTGCGTAATTTCTTCATGGCGCGCACACACGGATTTCCAAGACTGTGTCCTTCTACTAAAACTATTATTTATTTTTTGTTTTTGAAGTTACAAGCCTGAAACCTTGAACATAGACTGCTGACACCTTGTGGAAGCCATAGGAATTGCATCTATTTTACAATATGAGCTTTCTCTTGCATTTCTAAGAGGATGGTCTCTCAAAAAAAAATCTGGTTGGTTTTTCTTTTGATTTTTTCCTTCCATATCTATTGTGTTATCTTCTCCTACATTATTTTAACATTTCTACTAACTTTGAAGTGTTTTTCTTTCCAACGGTACCAATTATATGCATATTCTGGCTTCAGTGCCTGAGCTACAGGCAATTTACTTTGGGCACATCATTCAGGGGGAAATGGAGAAAAAAGGGGCCTAGCCCTAAAAAGTTCTAAATCCACACTTAAATAATTCATTTTAACACCTACAGAGTGTAAAAAGTACTCTGATTATTGTGTTACATTTTGAGTATTAATGTAACACTTCGTAGTGTAAAGGATTAACACTTCATTACACTTGCCAGTGTTACTCAAATGTAACACTATGGAGTATTTAACTCTCACAGAGTTATTTCTATTCAACACTAGTGTTAATCTAGAGTTAACTCCTATTAGTGTTACAGTGTTACAGTAAGTGATTTTGGGTGTTGTTTTAACACTATATGGTGTAAAGCCTAATTATCATATTTCCCATGGTGCCTTTTCTTTGAGTGAATTGTAGAGTTACCACCCATGGCCCATTTGCTGTGTAGAGGGCTCCCAGGAGGATAACTTAGAGGGAAGGAATACCAAAAACCATTGATAGTAAATTGACCACCCACCATCACCAGCACAGCTTTATCAAATATAGAAAATAAGATAAATAATCAGTGCCACCACATCCCTACCAGAGCACAATTAAATAAATAACAAAATAAAAAGGCATTAAGTGCCGTAATCACTACAGGTCTATTAAATATGAAATTAAAATGTCAGTGCTATCACCACTAAGAAGGCACTTAGGGGCTATTCTCTCCCCTAACATATCTCTCTGTGTGTGTGTGTGTGTGTGTGTGTGTGTGTGTGTGTGTGTGTGTGTGTGTGTGTGTGTGTGTGTGTGTGTGTGTGTGTGTGTGTGTGTGTGTGTGTGTGTGTGTGTGTGTGTGTGTGTGTGTGTGGTCTCTAACAGCATGGCCAGGCCAGGGCTGTAAAGTAGTGATGGAAAACCAAGGTTTTTTAAGGCTTCGGCACTTTCACCAAATTGTGCTGAAAAATGGTTCAGTACGCCAGTGGTTCGCAACTTTCTTTGGTTACTGAATTTTTCTCTACCAGGAGTACCCCTGAAGTACCCCCTCATGTGCATTTTATCAGGAAGCCTATGGTCTCATGAGTCTTCTTGGGTCCTAAAACCCTTGTTGGGAACCACTGCATTACGCTGAGCTTCATTATCGGTTCACAATGGACATTAATGACATCTGCTGGTCAGCCATAAATAGCAGCATGTGATTATCATAGGTGTTTATTTTTCTCCATAGTTTTCATCAAAACTCTGTGGCGCAGCGGTAAGTCGTTGGCTTTAGTAGCCTATAATCAGTAGGAATACCAGTTTTGCCAGTCATGCTTCCTTTTTTTTCTGTTCCTTTTTCCTTCTATTTTTCAAAAACTGAATTTATGCCATTATTTAGGATGCTTAGGACAGAACCTTATACTGTACTAAATACAACAAATGATTTGAACAACAGTGCAGTAAGTGTGGTTTTACATAAAAACAAATTCAACATAGTGTGCCTTCAACAGGATTCAACCTCATACCCTCAAATCCCTGAACGCTCCATAGTTTCATACTCTACCTGCTAAGCTACCAGTCCAGTTAAACTTTTCGTCCAAGATCCTAACTATATTTGTAAGTATGGTGTCCAGTAGTGCTTGTTGTTTGAAAGCAGCTTGGAATCAAAGAATGCACCGGAATCACAGCGAAATAACCAAAGACCAAATAACCAAAGATTAGTACATTTTATTTTTATTTTTTTGTACCTTTCTTTAACTAGGCAAGTCAATAAAGAACACATTCCTATTTACAATTACGGCCTACCCCGACCAAACCCTAACCCGGATAATGCTGGGCCAATTGTGCACCGCCCTATGGGACTCCCAATCATGGCCGGTTGTGATAAAGCCTGGAATCAAACCAGGGTCTGTAGTGACGCCTTTAGCACTGAGATGCAGTGCCTTAGACCGCTGCGCCACTCGGGAGCCCCTTTCCCACCTAATCATCCCCAGCTTTCAATTGGGTCATTCATCCCCCTCTAACTATTTCCCAGGTTATTGCTGTAAATGAGAATGTGTTCTCAGTCAACTTGCCTGGTAAAATAAGGGATAAAAAAAGCAGAGACGAGGCCCATCCGATGGTAAAACTTTTAAAAGAGTGCAGGCTGAGCGAGGGGGAGGCGGGCGCTTCACCTGGCCAAAGGAGAGTCAGTGAGGGAAATCCAATAGCTATATAGCGATAAAAATACAAAATAGATAGATTCCAGATGTCAGTCAGCTAGCGCGCTAGGACTAAACCAGGGTGGGAAAAGTTACAAAACTCAAGAGAACAGGCTGAAAAGTTGACAAAACAAAAACGAGAACAGATGAGGTACTATACAATTAGAGCAAGCAGATATAATTGTTTCTTTCGTTTTGAGCCCACAGAAAGAAGGCACCAGCGCCTGCAAGGCTAACGGGTTCCCACCAGATAACACAGCCACAAAGTCGGTGAAAAGCATGAGGATGCTAACGTTAGCCAGCTTGAGCTAGCATACGAACTCAGTAGCACAGAGTAGATTCTCCATATGACATTAAGAAATGATGCATTGTGGGTCATTTAAAAGATATCCGGAAATAAGTTAAAACATATGTAATAACCCAAAAACATAACAATGTTTGTAGTTATAGCTAGACAAATTGTGACTACAACTAATGTTACTAAGGTTTGACCACCCTGTGTTGTTACTTCGGTGAGTAAAAAATCATGCTTCCTACCCTTTTAAACCTAAATGCCTTGTGCTGAATAAATGTGTTCATGTGTTTAAAAAGTGTTACAGCGAATAAACATCTTCTGGTGTTTAAAATCTTAACACTGACACTTTTTCATTGAAATTCTATATGCCTTGATGCATTTAAAAACTGTTACAGAAAAGTGTTTAGTTATGTGTTCAGATCCTAAACACTTGTGTTAGGTTATTAGCCTAACTATTAATTAATCAATTGCTGTCAGGCTACATATTTCAAACAATGTAGGCCTATTTAATTTAATACAAAATGCAACGGCATGGGGGATCAAAATCTTTGTAGCCTATGAAGTTCTTGTCGCACCCAACCTCATCCCTGTTCTCGCTTCCTCCCTTTCCCTCTCCCTCTCTTCCTCTGTTGCCCTTCTCCTCTTAATCAATGCGATAAGTTACCCCCTCGCATTTCTCCTCGTGCACTGGTGCCCTACATCAGCTCTCAACCGCCATCTGCACAACTCCAGGTAAACGCTCCGTAAGCACTTTACCAGAAACGCTTGTTCTTTTGGTATTTTTCTGCTTTCTTGTTGTTTTGTTGTTATGCTATTCCCCCTCTCTTCCTCTTAAAAAAAACAGTTCTGACACTCATTAAAATTGAAAAGAGGAGAAACATCAAGAGAAGGAAGCGAGGCAGTTGGTGCGCTCGCCTCTATCCAACCTGCGGTCACACACATCATCGTGTGTGTGTGGGGAGATAGACATAGACAGGGCATGTTATTATCTAGAACAGGGAGATCAGACTCCCGCTTTCTCCCCTCTCGATTCACAAACCAGCTCACATAAAGACGATCAATTATGGATCAAATGAACGCTAGTCTTTAATTCATTGCCTCGTCGCCTCCATATCCTCCCATCCCATAGGCCTACTTTAGGTGTAGTAAGAGGAAAGACAGTGTTAGAGGGTCATAACAATGAGGTAAGAAGTCTGTCATACAACCACAACCACAAACTCCTAGGGGTTCTGGGAGGCCCTGTTTATGGGGCCCTGGTTAGCTATGGAAGTGTGGAGGCCAGCGTCCTCAGGCATCCCTCTTTTTTCACCCTTTCACTGTCCCTGCCACAGTATGTGTCAGGGGCAAAAGTTTTTCTCTGTCAACATCGAGGAGGCTCTTGTAAAACATTTGCTGGTGACACTGTCAGTGATTTATTTAGAGTTCAAGGCACAATTAACCAGCATGGCTACCACAGCATTCTGCAGCAATACGCCAACCCATTTGTTTTTTGCGCTTAGTGGGACTATCATTTGTTTTTCAACAGGACAATGACCCAACACACCTCCAGGCTGTGTAAAGGCTATTTGACCAAGAAGGAGAGTGATGGTGCTGCATCAGATGACCTGGCCTCCACAATCAGCCAACCTCAACACAATTTATATGGTTTGGGATGAGTTGGACCACAGAGTGAAGGAAAAAGCAGCCAGCAAGTGCTCAGCAAATGTGGGAAGTCCTTCAACACTGTTGGAAAAGTATTCCTCGTGAAGCTGGTTGAGATAATGCCAAGAGTATGCAAAGCTGTCATCAATGCAAAGATTGGCTACTTTGAAGAATCTCAAATATAAAATATATTTTGATTTGTTTAACACTTTTTTGGTTACTACACGGTTCCATATGTGTTATTTCATAGTGTTGATGTCTTCACTATTATTCTACAATGTATAAAATATTTAAAATAAAGAAAAACTCTTGAATGAGTAGGTGTGTCCAAACTTTTGACTGGTATATATGTAGTTATATATATTATTTTTATACATCTTCCATTTGGCACATCTTTGGTAATGCGGTTTACAGCAGCAATAACAAATGTGTTGACTTAACAACTGCGTCTGAGTTTTGAAGGACCCTTACCCCCCTTTTGTTCCATGCTGGCTGAAGACCTAGCTAGCCAGTAAGTAGCGAACAATAGACACAGATTAAAGGGGAAACCTATAAGTATCTTTGCCATTGATAGGGTAAACTTTTAATTATATTTGATGACACCCTAAAGTCAAATTATGGCACCTGTAAAGGAGCTATATAAACCACACCCCTCTGCAATCATACCTTCTCTGATGTTGGTTACAAGGCAGTACTTAATTAAATGAGGTAAGAGAATATTATGTTGCCATTGATGTATTAAAATGTTAGTTTTATTAGAGAATCCAAGCGTTTACCATGGGGAGGGGACCAGTAACTTTATAATCAAACTTTATCAATGTAGAAGCAAAAGTAATTTTTCATACTTTGATCTCCTTTCCTTCAAATATCATCAAATGACAAATGATAAATGATTTTGACTGTTCATGACCTTCAAATACTATAGCAAAGTGGTAACTCTCCCAACAATGGGACATGCATAGGCACTTGAGGAGAGTCTTGGGTAAGTCTCACAAAAGCTGCAAAAGCATCAGTGCTCAACATACAGATGAACCGGAATGACATTTACTGTCACAGGTGGCCAAAAATAACTATCTGAAAGCCATTCCCCTACTAAGCCACACCTCCGGTCTTCGGATTTTACCCGGTGGGTCATAGCTCAATAACCCAGCATCAGTAACCCAATAAACTAACTGAGTGACCCAATTGGCTGGGTTCTTTGAAGAACAGGGGGTTCTTTGAAGTATGAAGAATACAATTGAACATAGCTGAATAAAATAGAAAGGATATTTTCTCCAAACTATTTCCGAGGGAGTGAGCACATGTGGCTGTTCTGTGTTGAGTGTCTATTAATAAACAACTTATTTATACAACTTTAGTTTTGATACAAATGTTAGGATACACTGTATATTTAGATGTTTAATACATTCTAAGGCTGCATGATGCGACTAATGATAATTTGAAAAAAGTTGTATGAAAGGCATGACCTCCGCTCTGTTTCTTGCACAGGCTGCACACACTTCATCAGTCTCTCATTTACAATTTGACAAGCACTTGATGACATTCTCACCCATCAGACAATTCTTAATTTAATCTGGTCTTTACATATAGCCTACTAATATATATGTGTGAAATTCTTTATTATTTAGAATGGCCCACAAAAAAAACATGCCATCCATAGCCTGCACTCAAATAGCGAATGGAGGTTATGTGCGGTTAGGTTTTAATATGCAAGCATAGGTGGCATGTCCATAAGGCTAGGGGAAGCTAAGCTTTCCCTAAAGTAAATTGAATTAAATTGCAAAAATTATATACCCTAATTAGCCTACCCCTATCCATACAGAAATAAATGAAATAATCCAAAATAGGCTACTAAAGCATGCTTTGGCCACAGAGAATCATTAGCGTCAAAAAACTCTGTTTTCATATGCGATTGCACTATGACTGGGCTTATAAGAACACATATTTACTAGGCTCTGTAGGCTCTGTGCTGTCCAACCGCATTCCGTGGGTCCTAGGCCTAGGCTATAGGCTGCGTTTTGAGTTATTTGGCCACATTAGTTGTGATACAAACTTTAATAAAACATATAGGCCTGTCTGCTAGGCCAGTGGTTCCCAACCTTTTTCAGTTACTGCACCACAAACTAAATTTTGCTCTGCCAGGACTACCCCTGAAGTACCCCCTCATGTGTATTTTACCAGGAAGCCTATGGTCTCATGAGTCTTCTCAAGTACCCCCTGTGGATAGGACAAGTACCCCCAGGAGTCCTAGTGTCACGCCCTGATCTGTTTAACCTGTCCTTGTGATTGTCTCCACCCCCTCCAGGTGTCACTTATTTCCCCCAGTGTATTTATCCCTGTGTTTCCTGTCTCTCTGTGCCAGTTTGTCTTGTATGTTTCCAAGTCAACCAGCGTTTTTCCCTTTCTCCTGCTCTTTGCATCCTCCTTTTTCTAGTCCTCCCGGTTTTGACCCTTGCCTGTTTCTGGACTTTGTACCTGCCTGCCTGACCATTCTGCCTGCCTTGACCACGAGCCTGGTTGGGATCCATTGGGCTAGGCTACATGATGTGTTAGACTATGATTAGAAAAGTTTGATTAGAAAAAGGCATGTGCTGTTTCTTGCCTTAGACTGCACACGCTGTGCATCATTCACAAGTGATAATATTGTCACCCATCAAACTAATCTTAATTAAATCTGGTCTTTACAAATATTAAATAATATACCATATGTGTGAAATTACTTTTGATTTAGAATGGACCATTATCATGCACCTGTCGTAATAGAAGCAGTGTAAAAGAAATACGTCATCAGTATGCACTTAAATAGCGAATGGAGAACGCTTTTCCCGCAGCTCATTTTCATGTCAACCAGGTAGGCTACTACTGTTGTAAAGCAAAGTAATCTGCTCAATATTAGGAAAGTTGAGAAATAAATATAGTAGGCCTAGCCTATAGAAAGCTGATGGGATCCTCTTTTTAATAGAGGCCATCAAAACACTGTTTGCTCACGCAATAGCCTATAGAAATGCTGGGCAACATGAGCTCCTGGGCTCTCACGAAGTGTTTGATTTAATTTTTGAGTTATTTGCATTAATGTCAGAGTGACAATAGAGCACTGAGTACCAGGCCATTAGCGACTGGCAGTTTGCAAGTTTAGTAGGGCTACTAATGACCATCAGTGGCATCAGAACGCAGTTTTGGAGAAGCCTAGTTACCATGACTAAACGGTCAAGGGGAATTTGACTGCGGTCATGACTCGTGACCACTGGTGTGGCGGTAATACGGTCACCGTAACAATCCTAATCACTTCTTACTTTTCTCCATCTGTCTCGCTCTCTCGCTCTCTCTCTCCCCTTCACTCTCTCTCTCTCCCCCCTCTCATTCCCTCTCTCCCTACCTCTTGTCCTCCATCACTCCTCTCATTCATAATTTATCCGGAGGCTGATTTTGTGCCGACACAACCCATGCGTGGCAGAGCAAACCCTCTCTCTGGTTTCACCCTGGCTGGGTGGCCTGCTGTATGCTGATTGGCCACTTCCTCCTGGAACAGGAAACAGCTGTCTGTCGATAAAGACAGGAAGTGAAAGGCAGCACTAGCCTCCTCAGGTTAGCCCATGCTTTTAGGTGTTAGATATCCATTACAACCCCCCATACGGTATATACACGCACGCACGCACGCACGCACGCACGCACGCACGCACGCACGCACGCACACACACACACACACACACACACACACACACACACACACACACACACACACACACACACACACACACACACACACACACACACACACACACAAATGTCATGCACATACATTAACTCACACTAATTTAAATCATGCACATACACTTAATTCTTATCCTCCTTCACATGGTGTCAAATATGTTACAAGTATAGGGCAATGGTACATTGAATACACACATGAAGACACATAGCCCACCCATACGCACACAGACACACAGGTGAGTGTGTCCTCTTAGGTTAGGTGTTGAATATCCCTTACCTGTGGGCTTCAGTGAGTCTCTGGCAGGCTATGCTATGCCACTGTCTGGAGGGCGAGGGGAGGCGGGGCAGATCGATAACCCAGGGGTCATGGAAATATGGCAGGCCCTACTAACAACACTGACATGGTGAAGTCAGGGACAGCTAAGAATGCAGCATCTTCAAAGGGAACTAAACAATAACTCGACAACTGAACATTTATGCTAAAAGGGTTCATACAGCACCATACTGTGATTACAAATCTGTTGCTGAACCTTAACAGTTTCATCCTTAACATTTTTTTCAGTTTATCATGACATGAACAATGTTGCTTGGTTAACGACTGCTTTCAATAAAGGAGCGACATAGTAGTAAATTATTACAGCGTATTCTCACTTGTACAACAGCTTGATGCATTTGAATATCTACAGTCTTAGTGCCTAAAGTATACAGAAAAACAAGGGCACGAGGGTAGTACACCTCTGCTCTAATCAATAAGTTGGAGTATCAATGTCATCGATAACTTCATTTGACTGTGTTTGGAAAATATTTAATTTCCAGTACTTTTAATCTCTCGTGGACAGATTCTCGTGCGGATGATACATGGTTTCCACTAGATTCCACAGCCACAAAGTCAAAATAGTCTGTTTCGTTAAAATTCAGTAAGTACAGCAGGCTTTCTCGTAGTGAAAAATGTGTGTGAAGAATCACTTATGTATAGAGTCTAATCATATGCTTAAGACTGGACAGTCACATATTTCAACCCGGGTAGTAAGGTCATATGGCGACCAGATCAATCAATCTGGATCAGATAAATATTGGTAACATAGTACTGAAGCAGTAACAGTCAGTAAGCCTTAGAGCTGGTGTAGAAGAGGGACAGACCGTGGAAGGGAGAATGTTGCTGTCCGTTCAACACCACCAGAGAACTAGAGCAAAGTACGGCCCGCCGGGAACTTGAATCCGACCCACAAGACTGTAGTGATGCCTAAAGCACTGCGATGCAGTGCCTTAGACCGCTGCACCACTTGGGAGGCCCCCGCCAATTGATTTGAACAAATAATTGGTCCCCTAAATAAAGCAGGTCTCCGTTGAATTTTAAAATCCCAATGTGGCTCTCGATCCAAAAAGTTTGCCCACCCCTGAACTAGAGGGACCAGTAAACATGGACACCACCAGAGACGTAGAGAGGTCAATGATCAGGACCATGGAAAGCACCTGGCTATAACCTCTGCTTGACCCTCACAGCTGAATTCACACGGTAGTCAGCCACCCAGAAGCAGAGAACTTCTACCGTCGTACAAGCAACAATCTCTACGTAGCCCAAACGTTCATCTAGATTTTGTAAGTGTATGACAAGTGACAATAGATTTGAATTCTGTATAAAAACATATATAGTTGAAACAAAGACAGATGTATTGTATTTCAGTTTAAACAGAGCGAATAAAACCAGCCCCTTTCACTGTGCTTTAGGTGGTTTCAGAGAAAGCTTTTTAAAATGTGCAAATCAGCGTGCGAGCATCGTCACAAACCATTTCTCCTTAACTCATCTCAAATCAAACTGATCTTCAATCCTCTGTTTTCTTCTATGATAATGAATTGTGTACCTTTGATATTAAAGGCTCACTTAAATAGTTAAAACTAACTCTATGACACTGTGAGACTTCGCACAGGAACAAACCATTTGCCCTGATTATGCCCTTTACCAGTGAGAGGAAGATGGTTGTCAGTCTATTGTCTACCAGTCTATTGGACATTAACTCCACGTCTCTCTGTAACCTCAGCAATACTGGGGCATTTGGAGGAATCCTAAGCCTTTTTTCTTTTTAAGTGCTCTGTTACGACACTATTATATATTGTCTATAGTAAATCATTGCAAATCAATGTGAAAACTGAGGTTGCCGTATGTACTTCCTGATATTCCGTAGAGCCTCTGGGGAGATATTGGGAAAACAGGGATTGATCCCTGAGCGGGTTGTTAGCGAGCAGCTTCAATTAAAGCTACCATGGGATGGGAGCGAGGGGGGGGGGGGGGGGGAAGAGATGGGGAGGAGAGGAGGAGGAGAAAAGAAGGAGATGGGGTGGAGAGAGGAGAGGAGGAGGGAGAGAGGGAGGAGGAGAGGGAGGCGAGGCAGTGGAGAGAAGGAGAGTAGGTCTGCGCTGATTAGCTTCCTGTGGTTAATGAGATGCAGGGGTCCTAATATTTATTTACTGTACAGAGAGAGAGCTCTCAGCCAGTCGGTCGTAGGAGGGAGGGAGGGAGGGAGGGAGGGAGGGAGGGAGGGAGGGAGGGAGGGAGGGAGGGAGGGGGGAGGGAGGGATTTTTATTGTTTATTTCACTTTGTATATTATCTACTTCACTTGCTTTGGCAATGTTAACATATGTTTCCCATGCCAATAAAGCGCCTTGAAATGAATTGAAATGAGAGAGTCCTGTCTGAACTGGCCATCAATTACCTCAGGGACAAAAAGTGAGCAGGAGCGGAGGTATTTGACACAACATTACAGAAAATTACAAAAAATTACAGCCAACGGTGTATTATACACTATATTAAATTATATTATCCTATATGATATATTTATTATGAATCTAGTTAGAATATCAGAGGACTGTATAGGTTATATTGTGTGGTCTGGCTTTTTTTAAAGAGGGTTAAAGTTCTCTGGTAAAAATGTGTACAGTAATTAGACTCTGTCCACTAAGTGTTTGAAAGGGACAGACCAGTGCCTGTATGAGC